>NC_056744.1:252439476-252454476 GCF_019279795.1 Protopterus annectens | reverse complement strand
GTTTTTAGGGTTCATTGAATAGTAACATAGTTTAATTTTTTCTAAGTTGATCATTGTTTTGTGGTGTAGCGTCTCTGAGTATTTTTTATTAGTATCTTCTAGTTCTTTTATTAAGTTGGTGTTTCCATTTTGAATATCAAGCTTTAAATTATCTACTTTTGACCGTAATTCCATTAATTCCTTATTCCACTCTTTTTGTTTATTTTTATACCATCCCACAGCTCTTTCGTATAGGTTTGCTTTCAATGCATCCCATATATATATTTCAGATACATCTTTTGTAAGATTGATATCTGGGAATGTTTGTGTCTCTTTAATATAAAATTCCTTAAAATCTTTGAGATTTGTTATGTAAGATGGTATTCTTGTTATTGATATAATTCTCTTGAAACATAAGTCTATCTCAAACGTTATGGTGTTATGGTCCGAAAATGGACATGAAATTGTCTTGACTTTATTTAATTTAGAGGTTAAATCCTTTGTTATGTACTATTCTAGAGTATGTATTATGTCTATGGGAAAAATGTGTAATGAATAGTGAATCTGGGATAGCATACTCATCTATGTCAACTATATTAAAAGTTTCAACAAACTCAGATAACAACTTTGTTAAAGGTGGTCTCTTACATGTAGTTTTAGTATTTGTGTCATTTTCTTTTATAATGCAATTGAAATCTCCAGCTATGATTAAATTGCCTTTGGTATATTGTACAATGTCTTCTAAGTGTTGTTTGGCCACTCTAACACCTAGTCCTGGTATCCAATAAATATTCACTAATGTATATATCATTTCATTTATAGATATTTTCACTAGACAAAACATTCCTGAGTTGTCATGGAACGTGTTTATGATTTCAGGCATTAAAGTAGTGTTTTTCCACAAAATTGCTACTCCCCTTCACTTCTGATTATAGGTGGAACTTACTAGTATTGTATAATTTTTATTGTTTATTTTATTTATGTCTTCCTGTGTAAGGTGTGTTTCCTGTAAAAATACTAGTTGCGCTTCATATAGCTTTAAATATCTATAAAGACTTCCCCTTTTGCAGCTATTATTTAAACCATTTACATTAAGAGATATACATTTTGCAGTTGGATTTATATTAGCTTTGCTTTTATCCATATATATATACTCGTAACAATGTGTAGATGTGTGTACATGAAGAGAATGACTTGTTCTTTCTTCTTCCAACAGTATTATAATAGATTATAGACACCCAATAAAAGTAAATTACAAGATCATAACTAAGAACAATATAAGATAAACAACCACCTAACCCCTCCATGAGAAAAGAACATCTCATCCTTGAATGATCTAATCATTCAAGCGATCTCTCTAAGTCTGCTTTAAAGCATCCTCCCCCGGCCCCGCCATATGGTAGTTTTATAATGAAAAGTATCTTATATATCTTTTAAGTATACATGTATCTGTCTTTACAGATTACTTAAATACAGTCTTTATCTATTTTTAATATTTTATAAAATACTAAGGCAACACAACTATACATAGATTTAATACTTAACTATTTGGTTTTGTTTAAATTGTAAAGGAAAATCTTTTATTTTAATATATCTTTTGAGTAGCAATAACGGTTTTGCATCTTAAAAATAATATGCTTGCTGTCTATCTCCCTTATAGTGTGAGTGGCATTCATAGGTATCAAATTTATTGTAATGGTTGACCTATATATATACATACATATATATATATATATATATATATATATATATATATATATATATATATATATATATATATATATACATATACATACATACACATACACACATATATATATATATATATATATATATATATACACACACACACACACACACACACACACACACACACACACACACACACACATACACACATATATGCATACATACATAAAAAAAAATGTTAAGCATTATATGCATCAGATAACTATGCCACAAGTTGATTAAATCAGAAAGTATCCGTAACAATGAATATAACATTACATTTGTATTGTCATTTATCAGTAATGTTATAGTTTTCTTTTAATTCAAAAAGTCATATTTTAGTGGTATGAATGCTACTAATTTGCTTTTGGCATTGGTATTATATAGTTTAAGACTATATTTCTTAGCAATTCCTATATATTTATTAGTGCCACTGGCATATTTCATCGCTAGTGTACCACATATGTCATATGCCAAATAGCAACTCATACTCCTTATGATATTACAGGATTCATCTGCAGCATTATAACTGTAAGGTTGGAAAATATGAGAAGCAAAGTAGGCTTTAAATATGCTATAACGCAATTGTTTGGTACTTATTACTGTCAACTGTTCTACATACTGCTCCTACTAAATCCACACAAACACAAACTGTAGAAAAGGACCAGAATACCAATGAAATCCAAACTTCCACGAAAAAAGTTAAGTAGATTTATTGAAATGGTTAAAAAAAAAAATTCCTTTAAGTGCGCAAAATCTCATACACTTTTCATCACAGAACGTACTGCAACTTCTTCAGAAGGCAAACAAAGAGGCAGTCATTTCAAAACTCTTAAATAATGGCTAAAGTAGTAATTAAAAAATTATTCAATTAATTCACTCGTCATCAGTTTCTTAAAGAAGACTGCCAAACTAAACAACAGATGGACTAAAATATACTTTATCCCAGAAACGCAAAACACTTTTTTGTGTGTGTTTTTCTGATAGTGCGTACTTGCTAACTAATCATAACAGGACCATAAAAAAGTAAAAGGAAGGATAAAATCAATGATTCATATTAAAAACCATATTAAATCTATCATATTTAAAATATTCCACATTTGAAATATACCATATTTTAATATAACTTATGCCCCAATGGTTGTCGATGTTATACATGTTTAATACAAGGACAACTAATTGGGGAAAATCCATTTAATAATATTAATGTCATGGTGTTTGTGGTAACTATGTACCCAAAAGCATCAAGTATACCAAATATATTTCATGTGCACCTACCCCTCTATGACCAGATCAAACTGGTCTAAATTTGGTTATACAATTCCAGGTTTTAACTACCCATAGTAATGTGTAATAATATATTATTATTATTATTCAACTAGGAACTAGGAACTAGGAACATATTTACAGCATTAGTAAGACGAAACTAGAAAATGCATTAGCCAGGCATTGTTATGAAAATGAAAGGCATAAATTTAGATTTAAAGCTATTGATCAAGTAAGCGAAGATCATAGAGGTGATTATGAACCCCTTAAACTTAAGAAAAAAGAACTTATTTGGCAGTTAAGGACAAACGCCAACCAATTCCCTGGCTTAAATGAAATGACTTCGATCAAATGTATCTTGAGACTTAAGAATTTAGAAAGATAAATTGGTAATCATTCAAAAGTTAGTGAGATTATTTCAAAATCGAGAATCAAATTAATATGATACAATTAGATATTAGATATAATTTTAGATACATTCATACTTATTTATTTATTTATCTATTTATTTGTATCATCTATTATTAGCAACTAATATTGAATAATAACTACGTGGCCAAAATAATCTCGGTGCTAAGTAACATTAAAAGTGGTAGGCGACAACCTCGAGAGAAATTTTAGAATTTTAGGATGTTTAGTTCCTAGTTGAATAATAATAATAATATATTATTACACATTACTATGGGTAGTTAAAACCTGGAATTGTATAACCAAATTTAGACCAGTTCGATCTGGTCATAGAGGGGTAGGTGCACATGAAATATATTTGGTATACTTGATGCTTTTGGGTACATAGTTACCACAAACACCATGACATTAATATTATTAAATGGATTTGCCCCAATTAGTTGTCCTTGTATTAAACATGCATAACATCGACAACCATTGGGGCATAAGTTATATTAAAATATGGTATATTTCAAATGTGGAATATTTTAAATATGATAGATTTAATATGTTTTTTAATATGAATCATTGATTTTATCCTTCCTTTTACTTCTTTATGGTCCTGTTATGATTAGTTAGTAAGTACGCACTATCAGAACAACACACACAAAAAAGTGTTTTGCGTTTCTGGGATAAAGTATATTTTAGTCCATCTGTTGTTTAGTTTGGCAGTCTTCTTTAAGAAACTGATGACGAGTAAATTAATTGAATAATTTTTTAATTACTACTTTAGCCATTATTTAAGAGTTTTGAAATGACTGCCTCTGTGTTTGCCTTCTGAAGAAGTTGCAGTACGTTCTGTGACAAAAAGTGTATGAGATTTTGCGCACTTAAAGGAATTTTTTTTTTTAACCATTTCAATAAATCTACTTAACTCGTGGAAGTTTGGATTTCATTGGTATTCTGGTCCTTTTCTACAGTAACTGTTCTACATACACAGGAAAAGATAACCTTATATGACCATCAACCATTTTCCTTCATTTTTCTCTTCTTCCTTCTATTCTCCATTTTTAATGAATATTTGTTTCTATTGTGGCTTCTTTGAATTTAGTGAGGGTACTCCATATCATATTATAGATAATATACAACGTTCAAACAGAGAACATGCCCAATATAGAGACATATTCTCAACTCAAGTGGTCCACACCATATATTTATAACACTGCAGTCAGAAATATACTAATGAATATGCAATAACTAGCAGCTTTGCAGCATGTGTGTGTCTCTAACAAGTACATACCTATTGGATATTAAAAAGAATAGATAGCACGGTCTTGTTTCATAATTAACAAATGCACACAGCCTGGTATTTACTTTCTTAGACAGAAATTAGACCTGTTACTTATATGCATATCAGGTACCAACATCAATATGTTAGTAAATGCCTATGCTATTCAAATCATATTTTAATGCTGATTGATATGAGATGTAGCTGACAATGGCTTTAGCATTTGTGATGTTATATAATATATATTCAGTATTATAAGTAAAAGTATGTTGCATGTCTATTTGCAATCTAAGGTTCAAGGCTGATCAATTTAGACATACAAGACAATCACTTTAGCCTTTGTTATATAATGGGAGTTACTGTGTCTCTACACAACCATTCATTTTCAGTGAGGATGTTCAATATTAATATAACTTGCCTTTAATAAAAGCATACTTATAATTCAGCAGTTATTTCCTATATATATATATATATATATATATATATATATATATAAAACAATATCATAAGCAAGTCTGAGATTTTTTCTTGCTCATTACTGCTTAATGATTGTGCTACTTGAACAATTTAATATTTACAGAGTATCTTGATAATTAAACAGCAACTCCTTTTTACCCTTAAAATGCCTAATAACACATAGCTACATTTATGAACCTTAATTGACTTACTATCTTTAAGGTTGAGTACACTAGCTGCAGTGTGTTTACAAATATGTTATATAGTTCCAGTCAAGGACTTAAATATATTAAATTTTTATAAAATTAAGTTGAATTATAGTGATTTACGTGGGTGATCTTATCAGAAAAGATTATAGTAAAGTCTGTATGTGTTAACTATTCATACAGTTTCTTCCAAGTGATATACTTCTTTTTAAGCTTTGTGTGCTGTTTATGTGTACAATTCAAAATGAATAACAAATATTACAATATAATAAAACGTCATGTATGTGTTGATACCTTCTAAATTCATTAGGTACTTCAGTGTACTTTTAATATTTGTTAAAATAGTAAAAGCACTTTGCCATCTCATAAATAGTGTGTTTGTTATTTTAAGTAGCTTAGGAGCTGACACCACACCCATACTGTCTTGTTTTAGTGCTGACATCACTCATGACTGTTTACTTTCATTTTGTGCTGTTAGAAGGTTTAACACACTGTAATGAATTCTAACTGAAGAAACTTCATTCAGGGGTGGTCTTACTGGTACCTGTCTGTCACAAATCACTCCTGTCACTCTTCTCCACCCATTTCACCCTGCCTATACTCTCTTCTTCACCTCTCTTCCACACTCACCATTACTCTGAACTGATCCCAAGTACTTAAACTCATCCACCTTTACCAACTCTACTCCCTGCATCCTTACCATTCCTCCACCCTCCCTCACATTTACACACATATTTTCTGTTTTAGCCCTGCTGACCTTCATTCCCCTCCTCTCTAAAGCATATCTCCACCTCTCCAGGGTCTCCTCAACCTGGTCCCTACTCTCACTACATATCACAATGTCATCTGCAAACATCATAGTCCACAGGGCCTCCTGTCTGATCTCATCTGTCTACCTGCCCATCACTACTGCAAAAGAGAAAGGGCTCAGAGCTGGTCCTTGATGTAATCCCACCTCCACCTTAAATGTATCTGTCACTCCCATCGCAGTCCTCACCAATGTCACACTACCCTCGGACATATCCTGTACCACTCTTACATACTTCTCTGCCACTCCCGACTTCCTCATACAATACCACAACTCCTATTTAGGCACCCTGTCATATGCTTTCTCTAAGTCCCAAAGACACAATGCAACTCCTTCTAACCTTCTCTGTATTTCTCCAACAACTCTCTCAAAGCAAATATTGCATCTGTAGTGCTCTTTCCTGGCATGAAACCATACTGATCTTTTCCATAACTTCAAGCTGTGACTGATCAATATATTAATACAGTGTGTGTGTGTGTGTGTGTGTGTGTGTGTATATATATATATATATATATATATATATGTGTGTGTGTGTGTGTGTGTGTGTGTGTGTGTGTGTGTGTGTGTGTGTGTGTGTGTGTCTGTGTACATATATATATATATATATATATATATATACACACACACACACACACACACACACACACACACATGGGTCTACTCACTTTAGTTGAGTAGCCTATACACTGACCTCGAAAAAGTTGTCTATAAAAGGTAAACATACCCAACATTGAGAAGTTACTACACATGTACTGAGAGAATCTTGGCAAATACAACTCTGAAACATTTATTTTTGCAGGGGGCATGCCCCCTTGTAGCCCCCATGTGGGGGTATGGTGCACCCCCAGTCTACTTAGTAATTATATATATACTAAATCTGAGATTGCACAATTCCCAGGGAAAGGGAATACTCCCCTACCTGTGGATTGCCTATCTCTCACACCTGCAACTATCTGCATATATTAACCAAATGCAGTGAATGAAATAGGTATCAACAAACCTTCCTTTACATGAAATGCAGGGCACCCATGTGTACATACATACATGTGTGTATGTGTGTGTGTGTGTGTGTGTGTGTGTGTGTGTGTGTGTGTGTGTGTGTGTGTGTGTGTGTGTGTGTGTGTGTGCAATACCTGGGGATCTCTCATGTCAAAAATGAAATATAAGATTGGCTAAATTTTGCAAACAAGGTTTTTGATAATTGATAAACCACATGCCACAAAAGAAGTTTCCACACTTAGTAGTATCAGATATTTAATTTATTATACATAAGACTTGTATATATTACATTTAGCTGTACTTTTGTGGATACTACCAGTTCCCATTCATTTCAGAGGATTGTAGTACTATATAATTTTTAATAGAAAGACTACATGTGAACCAAATAAAACTACTTACAACAAACAAAGAAATGCACATATTAAAATATCTATATGCCCTTCATACAAAGAATCCCTAAAATATCTAACTTACCTGACTAGAACATAACGCATTCAACAACTCCATATATTTAACAATAACAATTCCTCGATACAGAAATTAAACAGACTCTTATACAAACTATTCTGCCTAATTCAGTAGGTTAGATTTGCTGGAAACATGCAACTAAACCCATGTCCTCTTACTAAAAAACTCAGCTATAATCTCACTCCACAAATCTCTAACATTCAGATACCCCTAAAATGACAAACCTGTCTTTGGACTTTAATCAATCAATGGATTCTATTAGATGCTTGGATTCACTCCAATGATCCTCAGATGTTAGCACTAATTGAAACATGGGCTAAAGACAATTTCTGCCTATCAGTATTCATTATGCTGAAAGTAATTGACCTGGGACTAGATGTGAAAGTAACAATATGCTTCTTGTTAAAAAGCTCCTCTTAAAAAATACCATCAACCCCACCTCATGTCAGCAGTAGCCTTAACTGGGTAGTAAGTCATAGCATTAAAGAAAATACAATTAGCAATCTGATTACCACAAATATAAATAATAATTATAAAGGGTTTCACGCGAGCAATCTAAATAACAAACAACAAGGAAGGACAAGACTTCGGAGCAGAGTGCAGCTAAAATGATGTCCTTTATTGCAGAAAATGTTAGCAGCACTCTGCTCCAAAGTCTTCTCCTTCCTTTTTATTTATTTATTTATTTTATTGTATTTATCTTACATGTGTTTACTGGAAAAAGACTGACTGGCCATGGATCCCATTTTCAGTGGAGGCCCGGGGGGAGAAAAGCTCCACAAATCTTAATAATTTACAGAATAGAGTCAAAAAGTTAAGGTACAGTTTCAAGGCCAAGACAGGAGCAAAATTAAATATACTATAAGGAACACAGTGTGTTACAATAAACAATACAGTTGAAAGGACATTTTGTTCAGTCATTTGGTTTCATTCATCAGTGGCTAGTACAGTAAACACACATTGATTAAGAGTATAGAAAGCAGTTGTTGCAAGCTTTCATAAAGGTTAAAGTATGATATGATCTAATTATGTAAAGCTATCCAGGGTCAGGACTATTACATAACCAAGAACTATTTAAATGGGATAGGAGGAGTTTTTTAAATTATTTTTGTTTTCAGTGGTCCTAATATCTACAGGGATGGTAGTTTTGTTTTCAGTGGTCCTAATATCTGCTGGGATGGTATTCCATACTTTAAAGGGATCCGTGATCATTGTCATCTCCACCTACACACTTTCCTCATAATAAAGAACTGCTATTGTACAACTATGTAAATGGCACAGTCTGGACCTATGTATACTTCGTGCTGAATCTCATGCCTGCTTTTGAGTACTTCATCAGTGTCAACTCAAATATTAAGGTAGCCCCCAACAAAGATGGGTTAGAGGGCAAAATACCCATGAATTACTGAAAATGAGGGACAATGCATAGACAATCTGGAAACAAGACCACTACAGTACAAATCTCCATGAATAATACCTTAAAATGTGGAAAACAATCAGAATTTTAACTAATAGTGCTAAAGCCCAATACCAGTGACAAAGATAAAATACTCTCATCTCCAACCCTAAGCTTTCCTTGAAAGAAACAAAACTACTCATGGATGACATAACACACACCAGTAAATATACAATTGTCCAACACAACAACTCTTCCTCCTTCCCTGATCATTTCAGAAGCTATCTTCTCTCAAATCTACATGATACTACCAACTCGTTTCCAGCACTCTAACAGAAAA
The DNA here is from genome assembly GCF_019279795.1 of Protopterus annectens. NCBI lineage: Eukaryota > Metazoa > Chordata > Ceratodontiformes > Protopteridae > Protopterus > Protopterus annectens. The sequence continues at coordinate 252,445,155 of NC_056744.1, read as the reverse complement.
ACATTGTCATTGCCCAAAATCTGTACCCATTGGCAAGTTATACTGCTGCCTTTTACTGCAATGGTACAACTGAAACACAAACCAAAGCCTTATTTTCCAAATTAAACACATCAAGCACTAAAAGACTAATACCCAAGTTTCGAAAACTCACAGCAGCTAAAATTACAAAGCCACTTACATATATCTTTAGCCTCTCATTAGCTACCTGCATTGTTTCACCAGCTCACCCATCATCCCTCTTCCTAAAGTTGACTGTCCCTCCCAGCTGAAGGATTACTGACCTATTTCCAATCTATGGCTCATATCCAAGATCTTTGAAAAAATAATTTACTAACATGTATTTAACCACATAAATAGTTATGGCCTGCTCTGTGACCAACAACCTGGATTTAGACATTACTTTAGTACTCAAATTGCACTTATATGTGCCACTGCTAGAATTTCAGTATTAGTGATGGCCTAACCTCTTGAAGTATTGTTGCTGACATACTTGCCTTTGGGACAGTTAACCATACTCTCTTTTTTCAAAAAACTGCACAAAATAATATTTGGAGAAAATACTGTTTGCTGGATTAAAAGCAGCATACAGGTTGGACATCTCCAAGTCTGTGATAACAATTCACTTTCTAAACTGGATGCATTTAACACATGAGTATCAGAAGACACAGTTCTTGGGCCTCTACTATTCTCATTTTTGTGAATAACATCATACATGAATTGCCTAATCATAAATTGGTTATCGACGGTGATGATATACTAGGAATCTCAGCTCACAAGTCCCAGAAAATACTGCAAAAAAGACACCGAGCCTCAATTTACAGAATTACCTGATATAGTTGGACATATTGGGACAATGCAGCAATTGCCTCATGTACACAGACAACCCTCTCCTCCTACCACCGAACATTACAACTTGTGAGAGATACACTTATATAGCCAAATTGGAAGCAACGCTCCCTTCACCCAACACTGGACTAGACAGTCAAGAGGAGAAGGTAAACACTTGCACCACACCGCACTCATCACATAGTCCCTCAAAACCTACACCACCAAACCACACACATAGAAACAACAACCACACACCTACATTCATGGAGGCTCTCAGAAAACATCTGCCCAAGTAGCAGGTACCTCCAAAGCAGAAACGCAAGCAACCTCCACCCCCCAACACAACACAAAAGACACATAGCCCACAAACTCAGTGTGCCACTCAATCACAGCCAATAAGGCATAACAATGTACTCAACACTCTAGTCATAGGTGACTCTATAGTCAGGCATACTGATGTTCCACTCACGAGGCCAAACAAGGAAAAAGTTACTGTCAGCTACCTGTCACGTGCCAGGATCCGCCACATAACGCAAGCACTCAGGTCACTCCACAACAAGTACAAACACGACTCTGTCATTGTCCATGTTGATGTGAATGACCTAAGCTGTACCTCCCTGGACTACATGAAAAGAGACATGGAGGAGCTCTCCGATCTTGTAGCTCAGGTAGGTATGAGGAGCATCTTACCATCACCAAGAATGATACCACAGTACAAGGAAAAAAATATTTACTTCAACAATTGGCTAAGCTTCTGATGTCATTCTAAGGGGATCCAGTATTTGTCTGCCTGGGATGACATGATCGACAGACCACGATGCTTTGCCAGAGATGGCCTGCACCTGTCACCCTTGAGATTCTGGATACTGGCTAAGGCTCTTGCCACCCTTATAGTGCCTTTTTTAGGCAAGGTTCAAATGACAAATTCACCACCGTAACAGGTACAAGCAAGCAAAATTTGAGGGTAATGCTACTCAATGATAGACGTTTAAACCTCAAAATTCACTCACTCGAGGCACTCCTTAAAATGGAGAACATCGACATCTGTGCAGTGACAGAGACCTGGTTCAAAGCTCTGAAGAGCACCCCTGCATTACCAGGCTATAATTCATACCACACCTTTCGGCCACCTAACCCGGAATGAAGCACTAAAGGTGGAGGCATGTCCATATTCATTAAGGATATCCACACCTCCAGGCTAGTTGCACAGCATAATGCAGCCGAGATTATCTAAGTGCAACTAACTTTGGGAAAGACCGCAATCCAAATTGTAGCTTGCTACAGACCCCCACCATGCCCCAGGATTCACACTCCTCATTTCTTGATACACTGGAAAGTATTAGGGTACAACCCAACACCCTAATAATGGGTGATTTCAACTACCCCACCATTAACTGGGGAAACTACTCATGTACCAACACTTTTGCTCAACGTTTTCTGGAATTCATAAATTCCAATGCCTTGGATCAACTTATTCACACCCCCACCAGATGCAGCAATATCCTAGACCTGGTCATTACCAACATGGACAACTGGTGTTCCACACCAGAGGTCAGTTCCTCATTGGTCAGCTCCAACCACAAGCTAATCACCCTAGACATCCACATCCTGCCCCCACCCCCAATTAGGGAAACTACCTTAAAAAACTTTTCCAAAGCCAACTTCACACTTCTTAAGACAGAAGTGGCAAACTTCATGACACCCAGGCAGACAGACAATAGAGGTACGACTGCTGAATCCTACACAAATGCACTTTATAAGTACTTGCACGAGTGCATGGATCATGCTATCCCTAATAGAACCAATATGCTATCCTTCAACAAAAGGAAGCCAATCTGGTGGTCCTCTGTCATAAACAAACTCCACAACAGAAGAAAGAAACTGTTGCAAAAAATAGTAAAATCCCATTACTAGAGGAACTCCCTGGTCAACCTCAGTAAGAAGCTAAGATCCTCATAAAATCCTCCAAGGCTAGTTACGAAAACAAAATTTCCACTGACTTAAAGACAGCCACAAAGCATTCTATAGCTATGTCAAGAATCTGAATGGCAACACTCAGATCTGCTCTGAATTACAGCACAATGGCACTAAATATTCAGAACCAACTGATAATTGCCAACATCCTGGCATATAGATTCAATACTAACTTTACCCCCTCTCACCCCCTTGAGGGCCCATCTCTATATATGAAGAATGCGAGGTTCCTGTAATCATGGCTGCACAGGTAAAAAAAAACACTTTCCAAAGCCAAGAACACAGCATCTATGGGACATGACAATATCCCAGGCTGCGTTCTACATGAACTACAGAATGAACTGGCACCCTACCTAAGTACCATGTTCAATCGTAGCCTCACCTCAGGCTTTGTGCCCACTGAATGGTGCACCATGACAGTCATCCCACTTCACAAAAGGGGAGCCACGACAGGCCCCAGGAACTAACACCCCATTAGCCTGATGAGCGTGGTCTGCAAGGCCATGGAACGTATCATCATGGAACTCATAAACAAAGACATTGGCAATCGCCAAAGTCTGGACCCTACCGAGTTCTGGTTTTTAAAAGGCAGATCATGTCTCCTAAAACTGACTGACTTCTTTGAAGCAGTCACCAAAGCCATAGATGAGGGTAAGGTGGTTCATACAGCTTATCTAGATCTCACCAAGGCTTTCGACACCATCCCCCACTCTGGAATTATTGATGAGCTCACTAAACTAGGTATAAATCCCTATGTCACAAGATGGGTTGCCAACTGGCTCATGGACAAAACCCACACTGTGAAAGTAGCAGACTCCAAATCTGACTTCAGACCAGTGACAAGTGGAGTACCACAGGGTTCAGTCCTGGGTCCTCTCCTGTTTGGTATCTACTTCTCTGAAGTACAGGCTAACACAGAAGGTCTTTGGCTAACAAAGTTTGCAGATGACTGCAAATTAGGAGCCATAATCAAAACTCCTAACAATGTGGACATACTTCAAAAGGGCCTCACTGAGACAAATGCCTGGTGTCAAAGCCATGGCCTGAAGCTCAGTGCCAAAAAAGTGTATTGTCATCCCCTTTGGTAAAAACTCTGTACCCATGAACTACCACATAAGTGGTAGCCTACTTAACTCTGAAAGTGTGTAAGATATCTTGGGGCACAGGTGGACAGTAGTATCTCCTTTGATATTCACATCACCATGGTGGTCAGGAAATCCTTCTACATGGCTCACCTCATCACAAAAGGTTTCTCATACAGAAAAAAAGAGGTCATTGTTCCCCTCTACTCATCACTCATTAGACCCATTATAGAGAACAATGCCCCTTTTGGTATGTACCTCACAAGACATCTACAACAACTGAAAAAGAAAGGCCACAGAAATACCTCACAAAGAGGATTACTGGCCTCAAACAGATGCCCTACGCAAAACATCTCAAAAAACTCCAGCTTTACTCCATCGCATATCGCCTACACAGAGGCAATCTCTGCCTAACATACAAAGCTATGTCAAACCCAGGGCTGCTGGAAATGCTCCACTTAAAGAAATCCCAATCCCTCCAAGCTACACGCTCAGGGGACCTAAACCTTGTCACCACAATAAACAGAACATGCTGGAGGGATAGATTCCTGTCCCAGAGACTTCCCATACTCTGGAACAGACTACCTATCTATGTTAAACATAGCTCCTCATTAGCACTCTTCAAGAAAAATCTTGATGATTGGATGGGAAATAGGAAATTCACCCCAGGGATCACTTCTGTGGCTCTGCTCAACGGGGGCACAGGAAAATATTTTTCTTGGGTGACTAAAGCTAGGGTACCTTTTTGGCTAGGCTTATATAGGCCCTAGGGCTAATAGCCTAGTACCTACCTATGAACCTATGAATCTATGAAATAACTTTCCTTGTATATTTCCCTGTAAAGTACAATGCACAGTATACTTTTGCTTACATTCATGAGTATTTAGAGGAAATGTTCCATCAGTCAGAATGATCCAAAGAAAAGCTCGTGCTATGCCAGATATGACCTCACATGAACATAGTGTTCGTAAATTATTTACAGTTGTAATTATTATAGCTGGTGGTGTACTTTCACTATATTCATCCTGATGTATAATGAATGCACCCATTTTAAGTGGCAACATGTTGGAAGTTAAATCTTTCAATATAATTTCTTCTGACCCTTGTACCTCCCTAGCCTTTCTATGAATTCTATGAACAGTCTTTTTCAAAGTGTCTGTATTATGCAGACATGTAACTATATCAGTAGACATACTAGCCATTACCTCCGATACAATCCTACAAGGGTCTTCCTCAGTTATCTCAGCCCATCCCCTTATGGTGCATCGTACTTGCGCTACCTAAAACTTTTCAATACTAGGTCCGTGATAATGCCCAGTACTTTTTAGCAGCCGCTCCCCATCACCAATAGATTCACCCACACAATGTCCCTTACACTTTTCCTTTGCTTTCCTTATGCAGCACCAGTAGTTTTGCTGCCTCTACTTCTTTCTAAGTAGTACTGGTAGCTGTCAATATTTAATAATTTTTTTCCCTTTTTAAGTTTCAGTGATGATATAAGTGGAATCCACTTTACCAGGGATTGTATTACAGCTTTCAGACATATTCACTGCTTTAATGTTTTCCTACAAGGAACAAACGTATAGAGAAGCCTGCTTACTTATACACCTTTGACTACTGTTACAGATAAAAGCAGACTAGCTATTATTTACCTATATAAACTTTACCTTTTTCACACAGCTAGTCAATTTGTTTTAAGCCAAATATCAGTGCTACATTGCATGCAACTCCGGCAAGTGCGCATTTATATTGCTTTCAATTTAAATGAACAATGTCATCTATGCAACATTTTTAA